>NC_069506.1:279792756-279812756 GCF_027579735.1 Bombina bombina | reverse complement strand
AAAACGTCACTGAAAAGTGCCTTTACATAGTGAACACCCCACACTTTAAGCCATAAAAACTGCTTTGTGCAGTTATTTAAAAAAAATAAAAATCGATTAATAAATAAATAAATCTAACACTACACTTAAACTTGGGGGAAATTTTGAAAATTAACCAGAGATCTGATCTCTTGTCAATTTTTGGAGCGCAAATTGCTACCGTGAGCTTGCGGTAGCATTAACCAGCCACTTGTAATGACTGCTTATTTATTGTGGCGTGCAATAAATTAGCGCTCCATTTGTAATATAGCCCAAAATGTGTGTGTTTGTACAGAGCGTGATGGGCATTATGTGTGTTTGTACAGAGCGCGATGGGCATTATGTGTGTTTGTACAGAGCGCGATGGGCATTATGTGTGTTTGTACAGAGCGCGATGGGCATTGTGTGTGTTTGTACAGAGCGCGATGGGCATTGTGTGTGTTTGTACAGAGCGCGATGGGCATTGTGTGTGTTTGTACAGAGCGCGATGGGCATTGTGTGTGTTTGTACAGAGCGCGATGGGCATTGTGTGTGTTTGTACAGATCGCGATGGGCATTATGTGTGTTTGTACAGAGCGCGATGGGCATTGTGTTTGTACAGAGCGCGATGGGCATTGTGTGTGTGTGTGTTTGTACAGAGCGCGATGGGCATTGTGTGTGTTTGTACAGATCACGATGGGCATTGTGTGTGTTTGTACAGAGCGCGATGGGCATTGTGTGTGTTTGTACAGATCGCGATGGGCATTGTGTGTGTTTGTACAGATCACGATGGGCATTGTGTGTGTTTGTACAGAGCGTGATGGGCATTGTGTGTGTTTGTACAGAGCGTGATGGGCATTGTGTGTGTTTGTACAGAGCGTGATGGGCATTGTGTGTGTTTGTACAGAGCGTGATGGGCATTATGTGTGTTTGTACAGAGCGCGGTTGGCATTGTGTGTTTGTACAGAGCGCGATGGGCATTGTGTGTGTTTGTACAGAGCGCGATGGGCATTATGTGTGTGTGTTTGTACAAAGCGTGATGGGCATTGGGCATTGGGCATTATGTGTGTTTGTACAGAGCATGATGGGCATCTGAGATCATTATTCCTCTCTGTATAATATTTTATTAGATATAGATGGATAGATAGACACAGATAAATAGATAGATACAACCCAAATTCCAAAAAAGTTGGGACAGTATGGAAAATGCGCAAAAAATTTTTTTTTTTTGATGTTTTACTTTGTGAATTTAATGTAGTTTTGAAAATATACACTCATTTTAAATCTGATGACTGCAACGTGTTCCAAAAAAAAGTTGGGACAGGGGCAATTTAGGACTAATAGCGATGTGACAAGTTGAAATAAGGTGATGTGAAACAGGTAAGGCAGTCGTGTAATCATAGTATATAAGGAGCCTCTAAAAAATGCCTAGTCCTTCAAGAGTAAGGATGGGTCGAGGCTTGCCAATCTGCCAACAGATGCGTCAGCGAATAATCCAACACTTTGACAATAACATTCCCCAATGACAAATCGGTAGGATTTTGGGCATTTCACCTTCTACAGTGCACAATATAATAAAGGAATCCAGTCAAATACGGTCAGTGCGTAAAGGGCAAGGCCGAAAACCACTTCTGAATGCGCATGATCTCCGATCCCTCAGACGTCACTGTCTCAAACACGTCATGAGTCTGTAATGGATATCCTGACATGGGCTCGGGAATACTTTGTTAAACCTTTGCCAGTGAACACCATTCGCTGCTGCATACATAGATGCAAGTTAAAGAGACAGTCAACACCGTTCCCCAGTTTTGCATAACCAACACCGTTATAATAATACACGTTTTACCTCTGTAATTACCTTGTATCTAAGCTTCTGCAGACTGCCTCCTTTTTTCAGTTCTTTTGACAGACTTGCATTTTAGCCAATCAGTGCTCACTCCTAGGTCACTTCACGTGCATGAGCTCAGTGTTATGTATATGAAACACATTAACTAATGCCCTCTAGTGGTCAAAATGCGTTCAGATTAGAGGCAGTCTTCAAGGTCTAACAAATGGGCATATGAACCTCCCTAGTTTTAGCTTTCAACTAAAGCATACCAAGAGAATAAAGCAAAATTGGTGATAGTAAATTGAGAAGTTTAAAATGACATGTCCTATTTAAATCATGAAAGTTTTTTTTGGCTTGACTGTCCCTTTAAGGCTTTACTATGCAAAGCAGAAGCCATACATCAGCACTGTCCAGAACCGCCAACAACTTCTCTGGGCTCGTTCTTATCTGAGATGGACAGTAGCACAGTGGAATCGTGTTTTGTGGTCTGACGAGTCAACATTTCAAATAGATTTTGGAAAAAACAGCCATCATGTTCTCCGAGCCAAAGAGGAAAAGGACCATCCAAGCTGTATCAGCGTCAGGTCCAAATTTCAGCATCTGTCATAGTATGGGGGTTTGTCAGTGCCCATAGCATGGGTATTTTGCACATCTGTGATGGCACCATTAATGCAGAAAGATAGGTATACATTTTGGAGTAAGAAATTCTTCCACCCAGACATCGTCTTTTCCCGGGATGTCCCTTTATTTTCCAGCAGGACAACGCCAAACCACATTCTGCCCGGATTACAAGTGCATGGTTGTGTAAGCAGCGAGTGCGGGTGCTAGCATGGCCTGTCTGCAGCCCTAACCTGTCTCTGATTGAGAATGTGTGGCACAGTATGAAGTGCAAAATAAGGCAACGAAGGCCCCGTACAGTTGCGCAGCTGAAGACTTGCATAATGTATGAATGGGGGAAAATTCCGCTTGCTAAACGTAACCAACTTGTGTCTTCAGTTTCCAAATGCTTAAAGGGACAGGGTACACTAAAATTGTTATTTGTTTAAAAAGATAGATAATGCCTTTACTACCCATTCCTCAGCTTTGCACAACCAACCATAATATACTAATATACTTTATAACATTTAAACCCCTCATTTCTGCCTGTTTCTAAGCCACTATAGACAGCCTCTTATCACATGCTTTTTTTATTAGCTTTTCACAACAGGAGACTGCTAGTTCATGTGGGCCATATAGATAACATGTTCACGCCCGCAGAGTTAAACAACGCTAGGATTGACTTTCACTTTAAGAGTTAGCACAACATAGTACTAAATGTAAGTCAATAGATAATAACTAAAAACTCATGTGTTAAAGGGACATTATACACTCATTTTTTCTTTGCATAAATGTTTTGTAGATGATCTATTTATAAAGCCCATAAAGTTTTTTTTTGTTTTTTTTAAATGTATAATTTTGCTTATTTTTAAAGAACATTGCTCTGATTTTCAGACTCCTAACCAAGCCCCAAAGTTTTATGTGAATACCGTCAGCTACCTTCTCCAGCTTGCTCCTGTTTGTGTAAAGTCTCTTTTTATATGCAAAAGAAGGGGGAGGGGGGAGTGTCTTATTTGCCACTTGCAGTGGGCTTTCCAGCTACCTTTTCAACAGAGCTAAACTGAAAGCTTCTAAGTACGTTTTTAAACGGTTTTATACTGGATTTTTATATCAGTATCTGTGCATCTTATTATTTATAGTAGTGTCTATTACATGCAGTCATATGAAAATGAGTGTATACTGTCCCTTTAAGGAGGATGTCAGAAGATGCTTAGATACAAGGTAGTCACAGAGGTAAAAAATATATTAATATAACTGTGTTGGTTATGCCAAATTTGGGAATGGGTATTAAAGGGAATATCTATCTTTTAAAACAATTACAATGATATTGTATACTGTCCCTTTAACAAGTGTTATTAAAAGAAAAGTGATGTTCTACAGTGGTAAACGGTTGCCTGACCCAATTTATACAGATGGATAGAGAGAGAGCTATGTCCTCTACAGAACATTGTAACAGTCAGGTGCTATTATAAGGATGGGGTTAGTGTGAAACTAATAATATATAAATGCTATTTATAACACTCGAAATTAAACTCATGATTCAGATAGAGCAGCGATTTTAAACTACTTCCCTATTTAATTCCATTAACAAAATGTGCACAGTCTTTTTTTTTATATTTACACTTTTTGAGTCATCAGTTCTTACTGAGCATGTGCAAGATTTCACAGAATATACGTATATGCATTTGTGATTGGCTGATGGTTGTCACATGATACAAGAGTGGAAATAGACATAACTGAACTTCTTATGAATAGTAATTGTTTTTCTGACAAATTTCAAACTGCTGTTGCATTGTCTTTTGATCATGTATTTGTTTATTGTGCTAATCTAGAGCATTTTATGTTACACAACATTTCAATTTTATTCTGTTATCTCATTTACTTTGCTCTCTTGGGGTAAGATTCCATATGCAGCGGCGCCCACAAAAGCCGGCGACGCTGTTTTTTTTTAATGTGGTTTTGGTATGACATATATGCGCCGCATATAAATGCAGCGCGTATATTTCACCTGTCGCCCGCAATTTTTACTCCTATAAGCTAACCTAGAACCGCTTCGCAAATCGGTATCACATATTCAGCACAAGGACTTATGCAGCGAAAATTGAGAAATTTTACTCCATTTTCACCTCGCCACACATAGGCACACATGTAAGCACCGTAACTCCCATAACTGCCTGAAAATATTAAAGGGACATTCAACACTGCCCACAACATTAATCTATGTTTCAAAACTAAATAAAAGGATAAAGCTGCAAGGTGCCCCCTTTCTCTTACTTACCACCTTCACTGTTGAATCGTCTTTCGCATCTTCCAAATTGTTGTCCTAATATGTCTTCCTAACTCCCCCCACCGTGACGTCTTCGCCTTCTTTCTCAAACTAGCAGCCAATGAGATCCCATTCCCCGGACTGAAATCCAAGCGCGTTCACGGCCGTTAGCGCATGTGCAATATACTAGGAACTCTAAAAGCAGAACCAAAATAATAGAAGTTGTTTCCGTTACGCTGATATTACTTACAGTACTCTATTACGTTATTGGGTTATGATGGTTCCGCTTTTAAGGTTCCTATTGTATCGCGCATGCGCTAACGCCCGTGAACGCGCTGGGATTGAAGTAGGAGAAATGGGACAGAACTGCTGGCTAGTTTGAAGAAGACGAGCTGTACGTCACAGTGGGGGGAGTTAAGCAGCCATATTAGGAGACAAATTTTGACGATATCGATGAGGATTGAACAGTGAAGGCAGTAAGTAAGAGAAAGGGGGAACGTTGAAGCTTGCTCTTTAGACTTAGTTTAGAAACATAGATTAATGTTGTGGGCAGTGTTGAATGTCCCTTTAACTAACACCTAACGCATGCGCAATATCTATCTACCTGTCAACCCCCACCGCAATAACTAAACTATATTAACCCCTAATCTGCCAACCCCAACATCGCAAAACATCTAAATAACCTATTAACCCCTAATCCACCATCACCCCACAACGCAATATACCTTAATAAACTATTAAACCCTAATCCGCCATTAACCCATATCGCAACAAACCTAATAAATCTATTAACCCCTAATCCACCAAACCCCCACAACGCAAATAACTAAATTACTACACCCCCTAAATTAACCCCAATTAGCTAAATTAAAAAATACTAAATTACAAACAATTAAAATAAAAAAGCTAACGTTACTTAAAAATAAAAAAAACTAAGATTAAATTAATCTAAGATTACAAAAAATAAAAAAGTCTAACATTACATAAAATAATAAACCACATAATCAAAAATTAAAACCTAATCCCTATGAAAATAAAAAAGCCCCCCCCCCAAATAAAAACAGCCCCAAATCTAATGCTAAACTACCAATAGCCATTAAAAGGGCCTTTTGTAGGGCATTGCCCTAAGTTAAACAGCTCTTTTACCTTAAAAAATACTAAATCCTCCCTCTAACAGTAAACCCACCCACCAAACTCCCCAAAATAACAAAAACTAACACTAAAAAATCCTAAACTACCCTTTGCCCCTAAAGGGGCATTTATATGGGCATTGCCCTTTAAAAGGGGTTTCAGCTCTTTTACTGCCCATATATATATATATATATATATATATATATATATATATATATATATATATATATATATATATATATATATATATATATATAATACATACATACATACATACATACATACATACACTCACTCACTCACTCACTCACACACACACACTTTTTTTATATATACATATATACGCACACACACATGCAGTTTGGGCTTTTATACAGTACTCTAATAAGATATCTCTGGTCAGCCTGTGGGCACCGGTCACGGTGTCACTGAGTGATGTAGAAGGGCAGAAGGATTAAACCAATTCACAACATCCTTCCAGCCCCTCCCCCAGCAGCTGTACGTTGTTTGAAGTCTTGTTATGGTCTAGACTCTCTCTCTGCAGGGCATTGGCAGACCAGGGGGGGGGGGGGGGCAAATTGTCCATTCATCCTTTTCCCCTCTCATAGTAACCTGCTGCTGCTCAGCTTGTTATACCTAGTGCTGTAACAATTCTGTACAGCATAGGCACACTTACAGCAAGGGCATGTGTACAGCAAAGGCACACTTACAGCAAGGGCATGTGTACAGCAAAGGCACACTTACAGCAAGGGCATGTGTACAGCAAAGGCACACTTACAGCAAGGGCATGTGTACAGCAAAGGCACACTTACAGCAAGGGCATGTGTACAGCAAAGGCACACTTACAGCAAGGGCATGTGTACAGCAAGGGCATGTGTACAGCAAGGGCATGTGTACAGCAAAGGCACACGTACAGCAAGGGCACACTTACAGCAAGGGCACACTTACAGCAAGGGCACACTTACAGCAAGGGCATGTGTACAGCAAAGGCACACTTACAGCAAGGGCATGTGTACAGCAAAGGCACACTTACAGCAAGGGCATGTGTACAGCAAGGGCACACTTACAGCAAGGGCATGTGTACAGCAAGGGCACACTTACAGCAAGGGCATGTGTACAGCAAGGGCACATGTGTACAGCAAGGGCACACTTACAGCAAGGGCATGTGTACAGCAAGGGCACACTTACAGCAAGGGCATGTGTACAGCAAGGGCACACTTACAGCAAGGGCATGTGTACAGGAAAGGCACACTTACAGCAAGAGCATGTGTACAGCAAAGGCACACTTACAGCTAATGCATGTGTACAGCAGAGAATAAAGTAAATGCTGATATAAATATATACACACTTACAGCAAGGGCATGTGTACAGCAAGGGCACACTTACAGCAAGGGCATGTGTACAGCAAGGGCACACTTACAGCAAGGGCATGTGTACAGCAAGGGCACACTTACAGCAAGGGCATGTGTACAGCAAAGGCACACTTACAGCAAGGGCATGTGTACAGCAAGGGCACACTTACAGCAAGGGCATGTGTACAGCAAAGGCACACTTACAGCAAGGGCATGTGTACAGCAAGGGCACACTTACAGCAAGGGCATGTGTACAGGAAAGGCACACTTACAGCAAGGGCATGTGTACAGGAAAGGCACACTTACAGCAAGGGCATGTGTACAGCAAGGGCACACTTACAGCAAGGGCATGTGTACAGCAAGGGCACACTTACAGCAAGGGCATGTGTACAGCAAGGGCACACTTACAGCAAGGGCATGTGTACAGCAAGGGCACACTTACAGCAAGGGCATGTGTACAGGAAAGGCACACTTACAGCAAGAGCATGTGTACAGCAAAGGCACACTTACAGCTAATGCATGTGTACAGCAGAGAATAAAGTAAATGCTGATATAAATATATACACTACAAACACAAAACTATATACAGCAAACACACATATATATATATATATATATATATATATATATATATATATATATATATATATATATATATAATTATAGAAGAGAAAAATTAGGAACCTCAAAACTCTTGCCAAAGTGGATTTATTTGAGCAAAAAAGTATAAGACACAATCAGTGTGCAAGGGGTGTTAGATCTGACGCGTTTTGTGCATGCTCACATGCGCTTCATCAGAGATCTCATATATATATATATATATATATATAATCAGAAACACACACGTGTAATGTAGCAAACAAACAGAACGTGCACACAGGCGGCGCTATACAGAGATACAGACTGTGTATTGTGTCACTGCACACAGACAGCGCTATACAGAGACACAGACTGTGTATTGTGTCACTGCACACAGACAGCGCTATACAGAGACACAGACTGTGTATTGTGTCACTGCACACAGACAGCACTATACAGAGATACAGACTGTGTATTGTGTCACTGCACACAGACAGCGCTATACAGAGACACAGACTGTGTATTGTGTCACTGCACACAGACAGCACTATACAGAGATACAGACTGTGTATTGTGTCACTGCACACAGACAGCGCTATACAGAGACACAGACTGTGTATTGTGTCACTGCACACAGACAGCACTATACAGAGATACAGACTGTGTATTGTGTCACTGCACACAGGCAGCACTATACAGAGATACAGACTGTGTATTGTGTCACTGCACACAGGCAGCGCTATACAGAGATACAGACTGTGTATTGTGTCACTGCACACAGGCAGCGCTATACAGAGACACAGACTGTGTATTGTGTCACTGCACACAGACAGCGCTATACAGAGACACAGACTGTGTATTGTGTCACTACATACAGACAGCGCTATACAGAGATACAGACTGTGTATTGTGTCACTGCATACAGACAGCGCTATACAGAGATACAGACTGTGTATTGTGTCACTGCACTCAGGCAGCGCTATACAGAGATACAGACTGTGTATTGTGTCACTGCATACAGACAGCGCTATATAGAGGTACAGACTGTGTATTGTTATTGCACACAGACAGCACTATAGAGGTATACACTGTGTATTCTGTTATTGCACACAGACAGCACTATAGAGGTACAGACTGTGTATTGTTATTGCACACAGACAGCACTATAGAGGTACAGACTGTGTATTGTTATTGCACACAGACAGCACTATAGAGGTACAGACTGTGTATTGTTATTGCACACAGACAGCACTATAGAGGTACAGACTGTGTATTGTTATTGCACACAGACAGCGCTATAGAGGTATACACTGTGTATTGTTATTGCACACAGACAGCACTATAGAGGTATACACTGTGTATTCTGTTATTGCACACAGACAGCACTATAGAGGTACAGACTGTGTATTGTTATTGCACACAGACAGCACTATAGAGGTATACACTGTGTATTCTGTTATTGCACACAGACAGCACTATAGAGGTATACACTGTGTATTGTTATTGCACACAGACAGCACTATAGAGGTACAGACTGTGTATTGTTATTGCACACAGACAGCACTATAGAGGTACAGACTGTGTATTGTTATTGCACACAGACAGCACTATAGAAGTACAGACTGTGTATTGTTATTGCACACAGACAGCACTATAGAGGTACAGACTGTGTATTGTTATTGCACACAGACAGCACTATAGAGGTATACACTGTGTATTGTTATTGCACACAGACAGCACTATAGAGGTATACACTGTGTATTGTTATTGCACACAGACAGCACTATAGAGGTATACACTGTGTATTGTTATTGCACGCAGACAGCACTATAGAGGTATACACTGTGTATTGTTATTGCACGCAGACAGCACTATAGAGGTATACACTGTGTATTGTTATTGCACGCAGACAGCACTATAGAGGTATACACTGTGTATTGTTATTGCACGCAGACAGCACTATAGAGGTATACACTGTGTATTCTGTTATTGCACGCAGACAGCACTATAGAGGTATACACTGTGTATTCTGTTATTGCACGCAGACAGCACTATAGAGGTATACACTGTGTATTCTGTTATTGCACGCAGACAGCACTATAGAGGTATACACTGTGTATTCTGTTATTGCACGCAGACAGCACTATAGAGGTATACACTGTGTATTCTGTTATTGCACGCAGACAGCACTATAGAGGTATACACCGTGTATTCTGTTATTGCACGCAGACAGCACTATAGAGGTATACACTGTGTATTCTGTTATTGCACGCAGACAGCACTATAGAGGTATACACTGTGTATTCTGTTATTGCACGCAGACAGCACTATAGAGGTATACACTGTGTATTCTGTTATTGCACGCAGACAGCACTATAGAGGTATACACTGTGTATTCTGTTATTGCACGCAGACAGCACTATAGAGGTATACACTGTGTATTCTGTTATTGCACGCAGACAGCACTATAGAGGTATACACTGTGTATTCTGTTATTGCACGCAGACAGCACTATAGAGGTATACACTGTGTATTCTGTTATTGCACGCAGACAGCACTATAGAGGTATACACTGTGTATTGTTATTGCACACAGACAGCACTATAGAGGTATACACTGTGTATTGTTATTGCACACAGACAGCACTATAGAGGTATACACTGTGTATTGTTATTGCACACAGACAGCACTATAGAGGTATACACTGTGTATTGTTATTGCACACAGACAGCACTATAGAGGTATACACTGTGTATTGTTATTGCACACAGACAGCACTATAGAGGTATACACTGTGTATTGTTATTGCACACAGACAGCACTATAGAGGTATACACTGTGTATTGTTATTGCACACAGACAGCACTATAGAGGTACAGACTGTGTATTGTTATTGCACACAGACAGCACTATAGAGGTACAGACTGTGTATTGTTATTGCACACAGACAGCACTATAGAGGTACAGACTGTGTATTGTTATTGCACACAGACAGCACTATAGAGGTACAGACTGTGTATTGTTATTGCACACAGACAGCACTATAGAGGTACAGACTGTGTATTGTTATTGCACACAGACAGCGCTATAGAGGTATACACTGTGTATTGTTATTGCACACAGACAGCGCTATAGAGGTATACACTGTGTATTCTGTTATTGCACGCAGACAGCACTATAGAGGTATACACTGTGTATTCTGTTATTGCACGCAGACAGCACTATAGAGGTATACACTGTGTATTCTGTTATTGCACGCAGACAGCACTATAGAGGTATACACTGTGTATTCTGTTATTGCACGCAGACAGCACTATAGAGGTATACACTGTGTATTCTGTTATTGCACGCAGACAGCACTATAGAGGTATACACTGTGTATTCTGTTATTGCACGCAGACAGCACTATAGAGGTATACACTGTGTATTGTTATTGCACGCAGACAGCACTATAGAGGTATACACTGTGTATTGTTATTGCACACAGACAGCACTATAGAGGTATACACTGTGTATTGTTATTGCACACAGACAGCACTATAGAGGTATACACTGTGTAGTGTTATTGCACACAGACAGCACTATAGAGGTATACACTGTGTATTGTTATTGCACACAGACAGCACTATAGAGGTATACACTGTGTATTGTTATTGCACACAGACAGCACTATAGAGGTATACACTGTGTATTGTTATTGCACACAGACAGCACTATAGAGGTATACACTGTGTATTGTTATTGCACACAGACAGCACTATAGAGGTACAGACTGTGTATTGTTATTGCACACAGACAGCACTATAGAGGTACAGACTGTGTATTGTTATTGCACACAGACAGCACTATAGAGGTACAGACTGTGTATTGTTATTGCACACAGACAGCACTATAGAGGTACAGACTGTGTATTGTTATTGCACACAGACAGCACTATAGAGGTACAGACTGTGTATTGTTATTGCACACAGACAGCGCTATAGAGGTATACACTGTGTATTGTTATTGCACACAGACAGCACTATAGAGGTATACACTGTGTATTCTGTTATTGCACACAGACAGCACTATAGAGGTACAGACTGTGTATTGTTATTGCACACAGACAGCACTATAGAGGTATACACTGTGTATTCTGTTATTGCACACAGACAGCACTATAGAGGTATACACTGTGTATTGTTATTGCACACAGACAGCACTATAGAGGTATACACTGTGTATTGTTATTGCACACAGACAGCACTATAGAGGTATACACTGTGTATTGTTATTGCACACAGACAGCACTATAGAGGTACAGACTGTGTATTGTTATTGCACACAGACAGCACTATAGAGGTACAGACTGTGTATTGTTATTGCACACAGACAGCACTATAGAGGTATACACTGTGTATTCTGTTATTGCACACAGACAGCACTATAGAGGTATACACTGTGTATTGTTATTGCACACAGACAGCACTATAGAGGTATACACTGTGTATTGTTATTGCACACAGACAGCACTATAGAGGTATACACTGTGTATTGTTATTGCACACAGACAGCACTATAGAGGTATACACTGTGTATTGTTATTGCACACAGACAGCACTATAGAGGTACAGACTGTGTATTGTTATTGCACACAGACAGCACTATAGAGGTACAGACTGTGTATTGTTATTGCACACAGACAGCACTATAGAAGTACAGACTGTGTATTGTTATTGCACACAGACAGCACTATAGAGGTACAGACTGTGTATTGTTATTGCACACAGACAGCACTATAGAGGTATACACTGTGTATTGTTATTGCACACAGACAGCACTATAGAGGTATACACTGTGTATTGTTATTGCACACAGACAGCACTATAGAGGTATACACTGTGTATTGTTATTGCACGCAGACAGCACTATAGAGGTATACACTGTGTATTGTTATTGCACGCAGACAGCACTATAGAGGTATACACTGTGTATTGTTATTGCACGCAGACAGCACTATAGAGGTATACACTGTGTATTGTTATTGCACGCAGACAGCACTATAGAGGTATACACTGTGTATTGTTATTGCACGCAGACAGCACTATAGAGGTATACACTGTGTATTGTTATTGCACGCAGACAGCACTATAGAGGTATACACTGTGTATTCTGTTATTGCACGCAGACAGCACTATAGAGGTATACACTGTGTATTCTGTTATAGCACGCAGACAGCACTATAGAGGTATACACTGTGTATTCTGTTATTGCACGCAGACAGCACTATAGAGGTATACACTGTGTATTCTGTTATTGCACGCAGACAGCACTATAGAGGTATACACTGTGTATTCTGTTATTGCACGCAGACAGCACTATAGAGGTATACACTGTGTATTCTGTTATTGCACGCAGACAGCACTATAGAGGTATACACTGTGTATTGTTATTGCACGCAGACAGCACTATAGAGGTATACACTGTGTATTCTGTTATTGCACGCAGACAGCACTATAGAGGTATACACTGTGTATTCTGTTATTGCACGCAGACAGCACTATAGAGGTATACACTGTGTATTCTGTTATTGCACGCAGACAGCACTATAGAGGTATACACTGTGTATTCTGTTATTGCACGCAGACAGCACTATAGAGGTATACACTGTGTATTCTGTTATTGCACGCAGACAGCACTATAGAGGTATACACTGTGTATTCTGTTATTGCACGCAGACAGCACTATAGAGGTATACACTGTGTATTCTGTTATTGCACGCAGACAGCACTATAGAGGTATACACTGTGTATTCTGTTATTGCACGCAGACAGCACTATAGAGGTATACACTGTGTATTCTGTTATTGCACGCAGACAGCGCTATACAGAGGTACAGAATGTATTGTGTAACTGCATACAGACAGCGCTATATAGAGATACAGATTGTGTATTGTGTCACTGCATACAGACAGCGCTATATAGGGCTAGATTTATCAAAGCTGAGGCATACAGGGGCACGTATACGTGCCCCTGTACGCCTCAGCTCGCCTGTGGCAGGGCAAAATTACCCGCAGGTAATCAACATTGCACACGAGCGCAATTTTGCTCTTGCGTGCAATCCCACCCCCTGCCTGCGCACAGCCAATCACGCGCGGGCAGGAGCTGTCAATCTCCTCGGTCTGACTCGACCGCAGAGATTAAATTTCGCCACCTGAGAGGTGGCGAAGAGGTTAAGGAAGCGGTGGTCTGGTGAACGCTGCTTGATAAATTATGGCGAGCAAGTTCTTGTGAGAACTTGCAGCCGTAGGGCTTTGGTAAATCGAGCCCATAGAGATAGACTGTGTATTGTGTCACTGCATACAGACAGCGCTATATAGAGATACAGACTGTGTATTGTGTCACTGCATACAGACAGCGCTATATAGAGATACAGACTGTGTATTGTGTCACTGCATACAGACAGCGCTATATAGAGATACAGACTGTGTATTGTGTCACAGCATACAGACAGCGCTATATAGAGATACAGACTGTGTATTGTGTCACTGCATACAGACAGCGCTATATAGAGATACAGACTGTGTATTGTGTCACTGCATACAGACAGCGCTATATAGAGATACAGACTGTGTATTGTGTCACTGCATACAGACAGCGCTATATAGAGATACAGACTGTGTATTGTGTCACTGCATACAGACAGCGCTATACAGAGATACAGACTGTGTATTGTGTTACTGCATACAGACAGCACTATACAGAGATACAGACTGTGTATTGTGTCACTGCATACAGACAGCGCTATATAGAGATACAGACTGTGTATTGTGTCACAGCATACAGACAGCGCTATATAGAGATACAGACTGTGTATGGTGTCACAGCATACAGACAGCGCTATATAGAGATACAGACTGTGTATTGTGTCACTACATACAGACAGAGCTATATAGAGATACAGACTGTGTATTGTGTCATTGCATACAGACAGAGCTATATAGAGATACAGACTGTGTATTGTGTCATTGCACACGGGCAGCGCTATACAGATTTACAGACTGTGTATTGTGTCATTGCACACGGGCAGCACTATACAGAGATGCAGACTGTTTTGTCACTGCACATGGACAGCGCTATACAGAGATGCAGACTGTTTTTTCACTGCACACAGGCAGCGCTATACAGAGATACATACTGTGTGTTTTTTGTCACTGCACATGGGCTGTGCAGCACTATACAGAGATGAGAACTGTTTATTGTGTAACTGCACACAGACTGTGCTATACAGAGATACAGACTGTGTATTGTGTTATTGCACACAGATAGCACTATACAGAGGTACACACTATTATTATTATTATTATTATTATTATTATTATTATTATTATTATTATTATTATTATTATTATTTATAAAGCCTCGGGAAAACATATTTGTATCTTCCTGGTGCATCAGTAAATACCAGATTGTGTTTTTCTTTGTGCTTTGTGGACTTTGATGTTTATGCTAAGTAACTGAAGCAAATTCCTGACCACAATGAGTTGAATGTGCCTGCTGGGGGCCCAAATCCTATTTGCCCCGGGCCCTGAGTTACTGGCTTGTTACCAGAGGTGCTTCCCACTGCAGTCGTTCTGGGCCATAGCATTTGGGGAAGCAATAAACGTTCTGTCTCTTCCTATATCTGTGTTCTCTGTGTTTCCTCTCTCCTTGCACAGACACTAAATGCTCCCAGTAAATTCAGGGCAGGTTTGGGGCTAATTATGAGCTGCACAACTCTCCAGGCCCCCTAGAGCCGCTTCTCAGGTGTGAATGAGCTGAGCTGTTTGTTTTTTGTAGCTGTTAACCAGAAGAAAACTCAGGTTCTGTGTTGTCCTCACAGGGGTGCTCTAGAATTAATCAGCCTGCACCTGTTATAGGGAAACCTATACATTCTGTAGTTGCAGGGTCAGGGCAAGTGTGCGGTACATGAAGTGCAGAGGGGAAACTTTTTCCAGAGACACAGGGGGAATGCTTAGGGAGTGGGGGATGGGGAGGAAATATGAGTAAATACATTGAAGTGTTGTGACCCCCCCCCCCCCCACACACCTGTGTCTCATCAACAGAGAACCTATAAAGAAAAAAAATAATAACACTTTATTTGCTGGAGCAGCCCATATTGTATTAAATACACAATGACCTACCACCATTTCTGAAACATCTGATGGGTCCTTGAGATGAACAATAATAGAAAATGGTTCACTGAAATCTCTCAAGTCACTCAGGGCTGTTCCCTAAATGTCACTGAGCGAGGTAATAGCTGTATAATATAGCACACAACTAAATGTAAGTTCTGTTCACTTTACACTCTGCACTGTGTAATTCCTGAGCCGTCATCTAGGTTAAATATATTGTTTTATGCTGTGTATAAGGGCTCTGTACCCAAGTGTGGTTGGATTCTGCTCTACTTTAAAGTGGTGAGGTTCTGCCGTGGGGGACGCCAATTGTATCCTGTTGGAACAGACAAGTTACTTTATCTAATTTACCAGCACATATTCCAATGTGTAGCCTCCTAAAGAATCTATATAAGTTCAGATAATCATTGTAATAAGATTTAGATTTGTCTGTCTCCTGTAAATCACCTCTGGGTTCCTATATCTGCTGTATCCTTCATGTAAAGTGAAGTCACCAGCACGCTCACTATTGGTGACTGATAGGCTGGCTGAGCACACGTCTGTGAAGTTAGAAATAAAAGGAATTACAGTATCTGCAAGTCGCAGGCGCCTCTGAAATTCCTAGGTTGTCTGCAGCGGCTATCTGCTAAATGTTTGTATAATTAAACTGGAATTTATTTTACTACATGTATGAAGGAGGGTACCAAAGTCTAGGACTTTAGGCTCCTAAATATAATATGACAAATACATTCTCTGTGACTACCTAGTCATCCAAGTAGCTTACACATGTGAGGCTATATAAGTCTAGATTACATGTGAAGCACAAAAGTATTAGCGATTTTTAACTCAAGTTAAATCAATAGCGCTCCTATTATTGCGCTCATATTACATGTTACAGCAATAGCGCTTCTATTCTTGCGCTCATATTACAAGTTACAGCAATAGCGCTCATATTCTTGCGCTCATATTACAAGTTACAGCAATAGCGCTCCTATTCTTGCGCTCATATTACTAGTAACATCAATAGCGCTCCTATTCTTGCGTTCATATTACTAGTAACATCAATAGCGCTCCTATTCTTGCGCTTATATTACTAGTAACATCAATAGCGCTCGTATTCTTGCGCTCATATTACTAGTAACATCAATAACGCTCCTATTCTTGCGCTCATATTACATGTTACAGCAATAGCGCTCCTATTCTTGTGCTTATATTACAAGTTACAGCAATAGCGCTTCTATTCTTGTGCTCATATTACATGTAACAGCAATAGCGCTCCTATTCTTGTGCTCATATTACATGTTACATCAATACAGCTTCTATTCTTGTGCTCATATTACATGTTACATCAATAGCGCTCCTATTCTTGTGCTTATATTACAAGTTACAGCAATAGCGCTTCTATTCTTGTGCTCATATTACATGTTACAGCAATAGCGCTCCTATTCTTGTGCTTATATTACAAGTTACATCAATAGCGCTCCTATTTCTGTGCTCATATTACAAGTTAAATTAACAGCACTCCTATTCTTGTGCTCATATTACAAGTTAAATCAGTAGTGCTCCTATTCTTGCGCTCATATTACAAGTTACATTTCTCCTATAAGGGGCTGCCGGTAATAAGGTCTGATGTAACATAACTGACAGGGACTCACAAAGATCAGCTTTTATAAAGGACTGATCATCTATTTATAATCTACATAAGGTCTTCACATTACTCAGAACAAATAGGCAAAGATATAATAAACCTGATTAACCCTATAGTATTATCTTTAGAAGCCGAAAAAGCATTAGACTCCATAACTTACGATAATTTATTTACAAGTTTATATAAATTTGGTTTCAAAAATACATTTCTCAAGTTAATACAAGCATTCTCTAATAGTTAATTTCTCTTATCTCCAAATCCTTTATACTGCATAAGGGTACTCAACAAGGATGTCCTCTTTCACCTTTACTTTTTGATTTAGCCATTGAGTATCTAGCCATTCTGATAATAGATAACATAGAAGGAATCAAAATAATGGATAAAGAAGTATTAATCTCTCTTTACGCAGATGATCTCCTCATATTCATAAACAAGGCAGATATTTACATACCTATTTTGCTAACACTGATTCAAAACTTTGGATCCTTTTCTAGCTATTAAATAAATTAATTAAAATCTGAAATACTATGACTTACTAGTAAACATTCTGTAATATCTCATTCGTTTTGAGAAGTCCAATACAATTTTAAATATTTGGATATAAAAATGTCCTTCTCCCCAAGGTTTCTGGTATGAGATAAATTAGAGACAAAATAAACCAGATCTGTGACAGTCTAGTTAGATGATCTAAATTACCTTTATCTTTTATAGGCAAAATAAACATATTTAAAATGATCTTATTCCCTAAAATATTCTATCTAATGCAAACTATTCCGTTCCCTTTACATCACTTGAATATACAAATGATAAATACAAATCTAATTACATTTATTTGGCAAGGTAATAGACCAAGGGGCCTATTTATTAATGTGCGAGCAGACATGATCCGATATTGCAGATTATGTCCGCCGCACATCGATAAATGCTAACAGCATATGCTGTCGGCATTTATCATTGCACCAGCAGTCCTTGTGAACTGCTGGTGCAACGCCGCCCCCTGCAGATTTGCGGGAGTGTCAATCAACCCAAACGTATTGGATCGGGTTGATTTCCGGCGATCTCTGTCCGCCGCCTCAGAGCAAGCGGACAGGTTATGGAGCAGCGGTCTTTAGACCGCTGCCGCATAACTTTGTGTTTCAGGCTCGCCAAAAGCACGGGGCTTCAAGCTCCATACGGATGATAAATATGCCCCCAAATCTTAAGCCTGGGAAAACTACAAATGCCTAAGGAAAAAGTAGGGCTGAATTTACCAAATGTAATAATATATAATAAAATAGCCCTTGCAAAATTTGTGATAGACTGGTTCATAACGGGTAACTATTATACAGATATAGAACTAGAACAAAAAATAGTATATCCTTTTATTTTCTAGGCACTGGCTCACATTCAGGTGAAAGATCTACCTGTACTGTGCAAAAAGATGCCTGTAATGAACAAATCTATTAAAGCCTGGCAGGATATTTGTTCAATTAGCAGATGTAACTTTTTAATATCGGAATATTTCCCCATACAGGGAAACCCTCTTTTTATAGCGGGATATACAACAAAACCCTTTAAAGAGTGGGCAGAATTGGGATTTAAACATCTTTATCAATTAATAAACAAACCAAGATAATCTGATTAAAACCTTACAGAATATTAGACAAGAGTTTGAGCTTTCCAATAGCCATCTATTTGCATATTATCAAGTAAGGAATTTTATAATGACCTTAATTCAGCAACATGGATATAATTGGAATTCTTAATTTCAGGAAAAAAATCTTCATTCAATTTAGAAGTGGGATATATTCTATTTCCCTAATATAGAAGTCTTTAATGACAATTACAGAGGAGTAACTCTAAATGGGTTGAAATACTAGGTAGCCTTAGCGGATAATGTAATAACACAAAGTATAAGGAGAGTAAACAAAGCATCGTTGGCAACATACTATCAAGAATCCCAAATTAAATTAATTCAGATGGAATATTTAACGCCAGATAGAATGGTCAAAATAACAAAACAGGAGATGCTCTTTGCATAAAATGTAGCAATAAAAAGGTAAATTTACTACATTGTATCTGGTATTGTCATAAAATTAGAAAGTTTTGGCATAAACTCTCTGTTTGGCTAAGTAATATAGTTCAAACTAGAATAAAATTGGAAGCCCAAGATATCTTATTTGTTTTAGATGGAATTAGATACAGGGGAGACAACATTTTTGAATTTATCCATTCTGCTGGGTAGGAAAATAATATTAAAACTATGGAAGTCCCGAAAAGCTCCTATATTGGGGAATCGGAAATTAGAGCTCAGTAATAATCGAATATTGGAACATATGGATACCTTATACCTTTAAAGAAAGTCAAACAAGAGCATTTATACACAAGTGGGAGAAATTTATATTAGCCCAAGAAATAGATTTCCAGAAAATTTCTAACCCCTTTTATAAATATTATTCTGATGATGTATTATATGATTCGAGGACAATGGA
>NC_069506.1:279775256-279782756 GCF_027579735.1 Bombina bombina | reverse complement strand
ATGCTCCCCCAGAACCAAGCCGGCATACACAGTCTGATCCCAACGGATCGGCTTGGGGATGTCCGGGGCAACAACTTTCGGCTCAAGTAAGCTACGGGGTGTTCTCCGCCATCTGCTCCAACTTGGCTCAGTACTGCCCCCACCCCAAACATGGAAGCGTCTCTTCCCGGAGGGACTGGGCTTGGGTAGTCACAGGGTTAACATCAGCGGGATCCATGGGAGCATAGGCAGAAACAAGGGGGGCCAAGTCATTTCCAAGGAGAACATCAGCAGGTAAGTCCTTCTTGACCCCCACATTCACAAGTCTAGCGCCCACTCCCCAATCCAAATGTACCCTGGCAACAGGTAGGCGGAACACAGTGCCCCCTGCTACCCTCACAGCCATAGTGTCTCCAGTGTGCTGTTTCTCAGACACCAAGTTCTCTTGAAGCAAGGTCATGGTAGCACCAGTATCCCGTAGACCACTGACCTCCTTCCCATTCACTTTAACCCGCTGCCGGTTATTCCGGTGGGCAGCTTGCACGGGGTCTGCTTCATGTAGGCTGCCCCAGCATTCTGGCGCCTCTACGTAGCGGGCCGCAGGCTGAGGATTATGTGGGATTCCGCCGGCGGGTCTTCTCCAGGACTGTGCTTGATTTGCTGCGTTTAGGGGACACTCTGGTCTTTTGTGCCCTAGTCGCTTACATCCAAAGCACCGAATAGGTTGTGAGTAGCCCCGCGAATTGAACCGGGCTCTCTGAGGGTAGTTCGTGGCCGGAGGCCGTGTGGTATAGCGGTGCGCCGGGGGCTGGTAACTGGCAGCTGCTGGGGTGACTGGAGGTCTGTACTCCACTCTAGCAGTGGGCAATCGGTATACCGCTCCCCCTGCCCCTCGTACTGCCACGGATCCGCCCGTGTGTACTGTATCCGGCCACAAATGGGGAGCTATCAGGGTTAAAGTAGCTCCCGAATCCCGAAGTCCCTGGACCTCCTTCCCCTCTACGGTCCCCAGCTGGCGGTGATGTTGCCAGTTATCGGAGGCCCGGACCGACATCACCTCATGCAGAATTCCCAGGGGTTCCTCGGCTTGGGTGCTCAACACCTCATGAGCGGCTGGCTCCGTTTGGTAATGGTGAGCAGCCGCCCTTGGGGCCTGGTTCTGTCTGACCTGGTTCCAAGCTTGTCTACTCCGATTTTGGGTGCACTCACGTGCCATATGTCCCCACTGCTTGCAGGTGTGGCATTGTATATTCGCCCGTCCGTTGTTAGGCTGTAGTCCATGGTGCCTCCTGGCATCAAAATGCTGGTCTGCTAATCTGGCTGCTTCGGTTAAGGTGAGAGGTTTTCGATCTCTCACCCATTCTTGGGCTTCTGGGGACAAGCCGTTAAAGAATTGCTCCAACAGCATCAGTTGTCGCAATTCTTCCATGGTGGTAGCTTGGCTGGCCTGTATCCACCCTTGAGATGCTTGATCCAGCTTGTGGGCCCACTCTGCATGTGAATCTCTTTCTGGCTTGCGCAGGCCTCTAAACTTGCGCCGGTATGCCTCTGAGGTAATGGCATATCTTTCCAAGATCGCTCTCTTCACTTTAGCGTAATCCTTGCTGTCCTCCCTGGGTACAGCGCGATACGCTTCCGCTGCCCTACCGGCTAGCTTGCCTGCTAGCACCGGCACCCATACGGACTGCTCCAAATCATGTAACTCGCACAGTCTCTCAAAATCCTGTAAATACCCATCAATCTCATCCTTCTCCTCACAAAACATTTTAAATGCATGGTATGGGATTTTGGGTCTTACTGGGTTGCTGAGTGCGTCCAAAATGGATTCTGCTCGGGAGGATGCATTCCGCGGACTGTGTGCCATCACGTACTCCTGCACATCTGCCATTACCACGACTAGCATATCCCGTGGTACAGGTTGGGGTAAAAATTCCAGCCTGGTCCTCATTTCCCTCTGGTATAGGGTCTCCTCCATGGCTGCTGGAGGCGTAGCGCTGCGAGCTCTGTCTCCCTCCATCAGCTCAGCCATTAATATAGCCTTGGGTTTGCTGCTGCCTATCTTTCCCCTGGCTTCTAGCAGTTCCTTTAACGTTTGTCTCTTTAGCTTAGAATAATCCATCTCCATTCCCTTTGGTCCCTGGTACTCCTTCCATCTTAGTCAGTATTGTAGTAATCCCCCTCTTCCTGAGGTTACTGGCTTGTGTAGTTGCTCTTCTGGGCGATAAGGTTCATTCCGTAGCTTGCCACCAATTGTAACGGTACCAACCGGATACCAAGGGTTAACACCAGGGAACAATGTCCTGCATAGGGAATCAGCAGTTCACAACCCAGCCAGTTTTCAGGTTTAAACAGAATGAATTTTATTAAGGCTCATATGCCCAGTATTTATGCAGGTCTGACCCCCCCCAGAAGGGGGGTTGAAAGAATGTTGTACATTAGATGGAGGGAACACGCCCTTTTACATGATACAATAGAATACCTTGCTCAAGCTGATAACAATTTAAACACAGACACACACTTGGCTTTCCTTATCATCTAGGGTCTGCTCTCTGAGGTTGATTAAACAATGGACTGTGTATCAATAACATTAATGACAGTGCACAATAGCTGAGGCTAAAGCTGAACACAGTTAACTCTTTCAGTGCTGACAGAAGGGTCTGTCACATCTACATAGCACAATATACAGCCTATAGACAACCTTTCTTATGTTATAGTCCAGAAGTGGCTAGGTTTGCCACAATGCTCCCCCAGAACCAAGCCGGCATACACAGTCTGATCCCAACGGATCGGCTTGGGGATGTCCGGGGCAACAACTTTCGGCTCAAGTAAGCTACGGGGTGTTCTCCGCCATCTGCTCCAACTTGGCTCAGTACTGCCCCCACCCCAAACATGGAAGCGTCTCTTCCCGGAGGGACTGGGCTTGGGTAGTCACAGGGTTAACATCAGCGGGATCCATGGGAGCATAGGCAGAAACAAGGGGGGCCAAGTCATTTCCAAGGAGAACATCAGCAGGTAAGTCCTTCTTGACCCCCACATTCACAAGTCTAGCGCCCACTCCCCAATCCAAATGTACCCTGGCAACAGGTAGGCGGAACACAGTGCCCCCTGCTACCCTCACAGCCATAGTGTCTCCAGTGTGCTGTTTCTCAGACACCAAGTTCTCTTGAAGCAAGGTCATGGTAGCACCAGTATCCCGTAGACCACTGACCTCCTTCCCATTCACTTTAACCCGCTGCCGGTTATTCCGGTGGGCAGCTTGCACGGGGTCTGCTTCATGTAGGCTGCCCCAGCATTCTGGCGCCTCTACGTAGCGGGCCGCAGGCTGAGGATTATGTGGGATTCCGCCGGCGGGTCTTCTCCAGGACTGTGCTTGATTTGCTGCGTTTAGGGGACACTCTGGTCTTTTGTGCCCTAGTCGCTTACATCCAAAGCACCGAATAGGTTGTGAGTAGCCCCGCGAATTGAACCGGGCTCTCTGAGGGTAGTTCGTGGCCGGAGGCCGTGTGGTATAGCGGTGCGCCGGGGGCTGGTAACTGGCAGCTGCTGGGGTGACTGGAGGTCTGTACTCCACTCTAGCAGTGGGCAATCGGTATACCGCTCCCCCTGCCCCTCGTACTGCCACGGATCCGCCCGTGTGTACTGTATCCGGCCACAAATGGGGAGCTATCAGGGTTAAAGTAGCTCCCGAATCCCGAAGTCCCTGGACCTCCTTCCCCTCTACGGTCCCCAGCTGGCGGTGATGTTGCCAGTTATCGGAGGCCCGGACCGACATCACCTCATGCAGAATTCCCAGGGGTTCCTCGGCTTGGGTGCTCAACACCTCATGAGCGGCTGGCTCCGTTTGGTAATGGTGAGCAGCCGCCCTTGGGGCCTGGTTCTGTCTGACCTGGTTCCAAGCTTGTCTACTCCGATTTTGGGTGCACTCACGTGCCATATGTCCCCACTGCTTGCAGGTGTGGCATTGTATATTCGCCCGTCCGTTGTTAGGCTGTAGTCCATGGTGCCTCCTGGCATCAAAATGCTGGTCTGCTAATCTGGCTGCTTCGGTTAAGGTGAGAGGTTTTCGATCTCTCACCCATTCTTGGGCTTCTGGGGACAAGCCGTTAAAGAATTGCTCCAACAGCATCAGTTGTCGCAATTCTTCCATGGTGGTAGCTTGGCTGGCCTGTATCCACCCTTGAGATGCTTGATCCAGCTTGTGGGCCCACTCTGCATGTGAATCTCTTTCTGGCTTGCGCAGGCCTCTAAACTTGCGCCGGTATGCCTCTGAGGTAATGGCATATCTTTCCAAGATCGCTCTCTTCACTTTAGCGTAATCCTTGCTGTCCTCCCTGGGTACAGCGCGATACGCTTCCGCTGCCCTACCGGCTAGCTTGCCTGCTAGCACCGGCACCCATACGGACTGCTCCAAATCATGTAACTCGCACAGTCTCTCAAAATCCTGTAAATACCCATCAATCTCATCCTTCTCCTCACAAAACATTTTAAATGCATGGTATGGGATTTTGGGTCTTACTGGGTTGCTGAGTGCGTCCAAAATGGATTCTGCTCGGGAGGATGCATTCCGCGGACTGTGTGCCATCACGTACTCCTGCACATCTGCCATTACCACGGATAGCATATCCCGTGGTACAGGTTGGGGTAAAAATTCCAGCCTGGTCCTCATTTCCCTCTGGTATAGGGTCTCCTCCATGGCTGCTGGAGGCGTAGCGCTGCGAGCTCTGTCTCCCTCCATCAGCTCAGCCATTAATATAGCCTTGGGTTTGCTGCTGCCTATCTTTCCCCTGGCTTCTAGCAGTTCCTTTAACGTTTGTCTCTTTAGCTTAGAATAATCCATCTCCATTCCCTTTGGTCCCTGGTACTCCTTCCATCTTAGTCAGTATTGTAGTAATCCCCCTCTTCCTGAGGTTACTGGCTTGTGTAGTTGCTCTTCTGGGCGATAAGGTTCATTCCGTAGCTTGCCACCAATTGTAACGGTACCAACCGGATACCAAGGGTTAACACCAGGGAACAATGTCCTGCATAGGGAATCAGCAGTTCACAACCCAGCCAGTTTTCAGGTTTAAACAGAATGAATTTTATTAAGGCTCATATGCCCAGTATTTATGCAGGTCTGACCCCCCCCAGAAGGGGGGGTTGAAAGAATGTTGTACATTAGATGGAGGGAACACGCCCTTTTACATGATACAATAGAATACCTTGCTCAAGCTGATAACAATTTAAACACAGACACACACTTGGCTTTCCTTATCATCTAGGGTCTGCTCTCTGAGGTTGATTAAACAATGGACTGTGTATCAATAACATTAATGACAGTGCACAATAGCTGAGGCTAAAGCTGAACACAGTTAACTCTTTCAGTGCTGACAGAAGGGTCTGTCACATCTACATAGCACAATATACAGCCTATAGACAACCTTTCTTATGTTATAGTCCAGAAGTGGCTAGGTTTGCCACATATATGTATGTAGCAAAAGATTTTTGGGAAAGTGGTGACCGTGAGAAACACAGGCACCACTGGAAGGCGCTAGAAATCTTAATACAATGGTAGAGCTGCTGTATGTGTTCAGGTAAAGAGTGGCAGGGTGGACCCTCAGCCCCGTCTCTCAATATAGGGGTATGCAAAACAAGATTAATGCAAATTTAACAGCGCTAAACCTGATACCAAATAAATATATCTAGAAAAATATATTTTTCAATTAAGAAAATATATATATATATATATATATATATATATATATATATATATATATATATATATATATATATATATATATATATATATATATATATATATATATATATATATATATACTTAATTCAGAGGGGATCTCTGAAAATATCTTTCTATCTCTGTAATTCAGTCTGACAAGTTAGAAAGTAAAAAAGCGCAGATAAATTATACAGATTTTGATGAGTCACAAAGGTTCACCACAATTGAGCAGAAATAGATACAAAAATGCAGAATCAGAATCCAAAGAGGGATACATATTGGACACAGTTCTTAATGTTCAGTCCGACATCCAGAGCACTTTAAAACTGTTAAAAGCACAATGTATCCCAAAATAGGCTTTAGATTCTACTTACATCCATGCCCCTCAATCGTATGAGGTAAGTAGTCGGCACGTTGTCTGACAGGATTGTGGCTGTTTCAGGATTCCGCCCACTTGGTAGCTCAAAACTCTCTGTCTGGTGTAGGACCTTAGAGTATCCTTAGAGCTTGTGTGTGTCACAAAGTTGTCCCACTCATCCGTTTGTGGCAGAACAAGGGTGTGTGCACTAATAAATAAAAGACTGGATACTGGATGTTGTAGCCTTTAAAAATATAAAGGACACAGAACTGTATCCTTTATATTTATATTTTTAAAGGCTACAACATCCAGTATCCAGTCTTTTATTTATTAGTGCACACACCCTTGTTCTGCCACAAACGGATGAGTGGGGCAACTTTGTGACACACACAATCAGGTTTAGCGCTGTTAAGTTTGCATTAATCTTGTTTTGTGTGTGTATGTATATATCTCTATCTCTATCCTATATCTCGTATGCAAAAGTTTAGGCACCCCTGCCAATTTCCATGATTTTTATTTATAAATAATTGGGTGTTAGGATCAGCAATTTCATTTTGATCTATCAAATAACTGAAGGACACAGTAATATTTCAGTAGTGAAATTAGATTTATTGGATTAACAGAAAATGTGCAATATGCATCAAATGAAATTAGACAGGTGCATAAATTTGGGCACCCTTGTCATTCTGTTGATTTAAATACCTGTAACTACCTAGCACTGATTAATTGGAACACACAATTGGTTTTGGTGAGCCCATTAAGCCTTGAACTTCATAGACAGGTGCATCCAATCATGAGAAAAGGTATTTAAGGTGGCCAATTGCAAGTTGTTGTTCTCTTTGACTCTCCTCTGAAGAGTGGCAACATAGGGGCCTCAAAACAACTCTCAAATGACCTGAAAACAAAGATTGTTCAACATTATGGTTTAGGGGAAGGCTACAAAAAGCTATTGCAGAGATTTAAGCTGTCAGTGTCCACTGTGAGGAACATAGTGAGGAAATGGAAGACTACAGGCACAGTTCTTGTTAAGACCAGAAGTAAAATATCGGAGAGGCAAAGGATGCTGAGAATGGTCAAAAACAGCCCACAGACCCCCTCCAAAGACCTACAACATCTTGCTGCAGATGGTGTCACTGTGCATCGTTCAATAATTCAGCGTATGGGAGAGTGATGCGGAAGAAGCCTTTTCTGCACACACGCCACAAACAGAGTCGCTTGAGGTATGCAAATGCATATTTGGACAAGCCAGCTTCATTTTAGAAGAAGGTGCTGTGGACTGATGAAACAAAGATTGAGTTATTTGGTTATAACAAGGGGCGTTATGCATGGCCGCAAAAGAACCCAGCGTTCAAGACAAGCACTTGCTACCCATAGTAAAATTTGGTGGATGTTCCATCATGCTGTGGGGCTGTGTGGCCAGTGCCAGTACTGGGAATCTTGTTAAAGTTGA
>NC_069506.1:279760256-279770256 GCF_027579735.1 Bombina bombina | reverse complement strand
GGTGTATTTATTTACATGTTACTCACTGGTGTATTTATTCACATGTTACTGGTGTATTTATTTACATGTTACTGGTGTATTTATTTACATGTTACTGGTGTATTTATTTACATGCGTTACTCACTGGTGTATTTACATGTTACTCGCTAGTGTATTTATTTACATGTGTTACTCACTGGTGTATTTACATGTTGCTCACTGGTGTATTTATTTACATGCGTTACTTACTGGTGTATTAATTTACATGTTACTGGTGTATTTATTTACATGTTACTGGTGTATTTATATACATGCGTTACTCACTGGTGTATTTATTTACATGCGTTACTGGTGTATTTACATGTTGCTCACTGGTGTATTTATTTACATGCGTTACTTACTGGTGTATTTATTTACACGTTTCTCACTAGTAGGTTTATTTACACGTTTCTTACTAGTATGCTTATTTACACATTTCTCACTAGTAGGTTTATTTATTTACATGTTACTCACTGGTGTATTTATTTACATGCGTTGTTGGTGTATTTATTTACATGCATTGCTCACTGGTGTGTTTATTTACACGTATCTCACTAGTAGGTTTATTTACACGTTTCTTACTAGTATGCTTGTTTATTTACACGTTTCTCACTAGTATGCTTATTTACACATTTCTCACTAGTATGTTTGTTTATTTACACGTTTCTCACTAGTAGGTTTATTTACACGTTTCTCGCTAGTAGGTTTATTTACACGTTTCTCGCTAGTAAGTTTATTTACAAATTACTCACTTGTGTGCTTATTTATAATTTACTGGCATATTTGTTTACAGTGTACTCACTGGTTTATGAATTTTAGGACCCTGAAGTAACAATTTTGGAAGTGAGATGTCTTACAAACAAGTAGTGACAATTTTACAAGCCTTTAGTGTTGTATGAATATAATTTTAGTAACCGCTAGTAAGAATGTTTGGAGTCACAGAGATGAACAATTTTAAGAGCTGAAGAAGTAACAGGAGCTGTAGTAATAACTTTAGGAGCCAAGAGTAAACATTTTAGAAGCTGGTAGCAATAGGTTTAGGAGACGTAAATTTAACATGAGTTCTATGTCCCTTCTCAACTACAGAGAATCCTCTTAAAGGGACACTGTACCCAAAAATTTTCTTTCGTGATTCAGATAGAGCATGCAATTTTAAGCAACTTTCTAATGTACTCCTATTATCAAATGTTCTTTATTCTCTTGGTATCTTTATTTGAAATGCAAGAATTTAAGTTTAGATGCCGGACCATTTTTGGTGAACAACCTAGGTTGTCCTTGCTGATTGGTGGATAAATTCATCCACCAATCAAAAACTGCTGTCCAGAGTGCTGAACCAAGAAAAAAGCTTAGATGCCTTCTTTTTCATATAAAGATAGCAAGAGAACTAAGAACATTTGATAATAGGAGTAAATTAGAAAGTTGCTTAAAATTGCATGCTCTATCTGAATCAGAAAAGAAAATGTTTGGGTACAGTGTCCCTTTAAGATTTGTATATAACACAAACAATACTAGTCCCTGGCCCCTGTGTGTACTGAGCTAATGCGCCCAGCATATGTCACTTCCTCCATTTGCCTGGGGTGACCCGGGATCTTTGATACCTGATACAGCTGACCCTGGTTCGACCTCAGTAATGTTCAGTGCACATTTTATACATTTTTATGAAAAACAGAAGGAAACCCTGGGGAAGGCGCAGAGAGAAATACACATGGGAAATAAAGTACAAAGTCTGCTCTCTCATTAAATCACTGAACTAAAGTGACAGCATGTGACACCTAGAAATAGCAGCTCCTCCGCCGCATAACAGACATGGGGGGGTACAGATTACAGAGGGCACTGGGGGTGTCTACTGTGGGGGCTCCAGGGGTATCGTACACTATGCTTTCTGCTTTTGGGGTACAACAAACACTAGGTGGTGTATGTTTTGGGGGGCTCACGTTATGACAGATACTAGGTGGAGTATGAAATGTGCGGCTCTGGGTACAACAGACATTGGAGATCATATTGTGGGGTCTCTGAGTAGTGGTGTATGCTTTGGGGGTCTCTAGTTACAACAGACACTAGTGGTGTATGCTTTAGGGGTCTCTAGTTACAACAGGCACTAGTGGTGTATGCTTTGGAGGTGTCTAGTTACAACAGGCACTAGTGGTGTATGCTTTGGAGGTGTCTAGTTACAACAGGCACTAGTGGTGTATGCTTTGGAGGTGTCTAGTTACAACAGGCACTAGTGGTGTATGCTTTGGAGGTGTCTAGTTACAACAGGCACTAGTGGTGTATGCTTTGGAGGTGTCTAGTTACAACAGGCACTAGTGGTGTATGCTTTGGAGGTGTCTAGTTACAACAGGCACTAGTGGTGTATGCTTTGGAGGTGTCTAGTTACAACAGGCACTAGTGGTGTATGCTTTGGAGGTGTCTAGTTACAACAAGCACTAGTGGTGTATGCTTTGGCGGTGTCTAGTTACAACAGACACTAGTGGTGTATGCTTCAGGGGTCTAGTTACAACAGACATTAATTGTGTATGCTTTGGGGGTCTAGTTACAACAGACACTAGTGGTGTATACTTATGGGGGTCTAGTTACTACAGACACTAGTGGTGTATGTTTTTGGGGTCTACTTACAACAGACACTAGTGGTGTATGCTTTTGGGGTCTCTAGTTAGACACTAGTGGTGTATACTTTGGGGGTCTAGTTACTACAGACACTAGTAGTGTATGTTTTTGGGGTCTACTTACAACAGACACTAGTGGTGTATGCTTTTGGGGTCTCTAGTTAGACACTAGTGGTGTATACTTTGGGGGTCTAGTTACTACAGACACTAGTAGTGTATGTTTTTGGGGTCTACTTACAACAGACACTAGTGGTGTATGCTTTTGGGGTCTCTAGTTAGACACTAGTGGTGTATACTTTGGGGGTCTGGTTACTACAGACACTAGTGGTGTATGCTTTGGGGGTCTCTAGTTACAACCGACACACTAGTGGTGTATGCTTTGGGCGGCCTAGTTACAACAGACAGTGGTGTATGCTTTTGGGGGTCCCTAGTTACGACACTAGCGGTGTATGCTTTTGGGTTCTCTAGTTACTACGGACACTAGTGGTGTATGCTTTGGGGGTCTCTAGTTACGACACTAGCGGTGTATGCTTTTGGGGTCTCTAGTTACTACGGACACTAGTGGTGTATGTTTTGGGGGTCCCTAGTCATGACACTAGCGGTGTATGCTTTTGGGGTCTCTAGTTACTACGGACACTAGTGGTGTATGCTTTGGGAGTCTCTAGTTACGACACTAGCGGTGTATGCTTTGGGAGTCTTGGGTTTCAACAGATTCTCTCTTTCTTTCTTTCTTTCTTTCTTTCTTTCTTTCTTTCTTTCTTTCTTTCTTTCTTTCTTTCTTTCTTTCTTTCTTTCTTTCTTTCTTTCTTTCTTTCTTTCTTTCTTTCTTTCTTTCTTTCTTTCTTTCTTTCTTTCTCTCTTTCTTTCTTTCTTTCTTTCTCTCTTTCTTTCTTTCTTTCTCTCTTTCTCTCTTTCTCTCTTTCTCTCTTTCTCTCTTTCTCTCTTTCTCTCTCTTTCTTTCTCTCTCGCGGGAGCTCACCTCTCAGTGCCCCTTTTAAGTGTTTTGGAGACGCCAGTGACCCCTTAACCTTTAGTAGGCAGGCAGGGGGTTAAATTAGTACACTGCTGGCAGTAAGAGCCGTGTCCCTCAGTAGTTAAATGCACACTGAGCGTCTGGCCTCTTGACCCTCGCCATCTTAATCTGTTACTCGTTTGGTATTAACCGGATTTTTTCTTTGGGGGGGGAGCTCATATGTTATGTTTGGCCATATTTAGCCAGCAGCAGTTTGTATTTTCCACGTCTTTATTTTTTATGACAGAACAAACTGTCGTGGCTTAAATCCTCAACTTTATAAATAGCCCCGGGGCTTGCTTCTGCACAGCGACAAGACGCACTTGTATTTATGTGAATAGGAAACACAGCCGCTGCTTGCACAGAAGGCACACAGGGGTTAATATGCTGGGAATGTAGGGGAAGCGCTGTTGTGTGATGAATGAATTCTACAAATGCTAAATAAGGACACAAGTGGTAATCACACAGGCTCCTGTTAGGGCCCAGCTGAAGGTGTGGAGCCTGCTTACATATGTACGTCAATTTCACTTCTATGTCCTAAACCCTTAGCGATGGCACTGGTCGTTTAGCCCTTAAGGACCAGTGCTATATCCTGTACGAAGGCTGTGTCCTGTGCTGTTAGCTAGCGCTCCTGTCTCTGTTTTTATTTGTATTTCTTGCTGTGCAGAGAATAGAGATTACTTACAATGGACCAGATTACAAGTGTAGCATTAATTAACGCTCCCGCTCAAGTGTTAATTGCGCTAGAAGTACGTTTTTTGCGCTGGTCGAGTTGCACTTGTATTATGAGTTGAAAGTAAACTGTTTTTGCTCACGCTAACCCGACCAAAAAAAAAGTGGAAACAAAAACCTAACTCCCTACTCTCGCGCAAACCTGATCTCATATTCTCATGTGCGTTAACCCAACATTAAATATTATTATTTCACATTCTAATGCTCTTCACATAGAATAATATGTTCTATTTATTCAAAAATATTGCTACATATATCTGATGGTATTTTGGCATAATATATATAATATATGTATAATCATTCTAGCATAAATCGCGATTGTTCTCAAGCGATCACATTTACTTTCAACTCCTAATACGTGCAGTAAACCCGTTGAGTGCAAACCCCCACGATAAACCCCTTATCACTCGCGCGCAAACATTTGTGCTCCACTTGTAATCAGGCCCAATATGTGTAAAGCAAGAGCCAGGCAGGAATTGGTTCCTCAACAGGTGCAGCACCAGATGCAGTTACTATAGAAGTGGTATTTATGGTATTTGTTTTATGGCATTTGTCCTCTGATGATTTGTTCTGCGCTCCTCTGTGTGTCACACGCTTCATATGAACCCCAGTGTGTGAAAGAGAGGCGGAAGTACTGTGCGACAAGGAGAAAACATATTTGGCTAGTGGATCGCTAATTTTATAGTGCACCCGCAAACTGGCAAATTTCCCCATTGGTGGGCGTGCGATAAATAATCAGCCATTACAACTGGCTGGTTATTGCTACTACAGGCTTGCAGTAGCAATTAACACTTATAAAATTAACCTGTCACAACCAGTAGCAGTTTATATAAAAGACCACAATTACAGAATGGCTTTTTTGCAACAGTTGTTAGAGAGGTTGCAGTAACTTAATAGTAAAGTACTTGTATTAAGTCTCTGTGAAATAACTGATGAGTACTTTGCAGATATATATGTGTATGCTGAGAGTGGAAGCAAACAGGAACTGGTATCCAGTTTATACACTCCCTGCAGTTGCTTTAATTGGTAAAGCTGAATATACAGCTAGAAGCTGCATATTATAAGAGGGTGTGACAGAGGCTCGGGAGCCGAGTTGGTTAGCTGGAAACAAACTGATGCAGCATACAATGAACAGTTCTTTAGGAAAGGCTCACCTCTGAATAACAGAATCTGCTTGTCCTCTTACTGAAAAGCAGGCAGTTTAGAGAGAAATGATGTGGAGCAGAGATTACAATTTTAGTAAACTTCATAGGAGGCTGAGATAGGAGAGGTCAGACTGCTGAATGAAATGACAAACGGTTCAATGAGAGAAACACTGGGCATTAAAGTGAATGTAAAGTTTGCGGAATGAGTGCCCAGTTTCTAAAAATCCTATTATAAACAGGGGCACTTTCATTCATTAAAATACTTACCTTTTCTTTGTGAAAGCCGTTCCAGCGCTTCCCCCGCCCGTCGCAAGCCTCTTCATACGTCAGCAATGACGATTCCGGCATCCTCCAATAATGGCTCTACCCCCCCCCCCCCCCCGGGGGAATCATTGCCTAAAGCAACGCCGTGATCGGAGAAAGGCCGGGATCGTCATTTCTGACGTTGGAAGAGGCTTGTGACGACCGGGGGAAGCACTGGGAGCGGCTTTCACGAAGAAAAGGTAAGTATTTTAACAAAACCAGTGAAATGTAAAGTTTTGATGAATGAAAGTGCCCCTGTTTTTAATAGGATTATTAAAAACCGGGCACTGGTTCATCAAATTTTACATTCACTTTAACACTTGCTGTTAGATGACAAGATGCCAATAAGTAGAATCAGGTAGAAGTAATCCTCCTGATGATATGTAAAGTAAAATTCCTCACAGGAGAAAATCTGTGCAGGAACAATGCAGGACAATAGAAACACTGAGTTACTACTACAGCTTGTGAGATATTCAAGAACCAACTAGTAACAGGTGCAGAGCTTTGTAGAAATCAAAGTATAGGGGTGGAGATTCAAAGTACACCTGTTAATTTGTTAATATTACATAACCAGAGATCAGATCTGTGGTTAATTTTATAAATGTGCCCCAAATGCCCCCAAAATACAGTCTAGTGTATTTTATTAAAAATTGTAGCACTTTTATTTTTTAATAAAATAACTGTACTAGGCAGTCTTTGGGGGCTAAAGTTGATGGGTGTGGGGTGTTTGGGAAAAAAAGACGTCAATGAAAAGTGCCTTAATATTGTGGCCTATGGGAACTAGGTGTATGTGTTAATATGTGTATATACATTACTTTATAATGTCACACGGTTACTTTTTAATGCCACTCGGCTACTTTATAATGTCACACAGCTACTTTATAATGTCTCCTGGTTACTTTTTAATGCCACTCGGCTACTTTATAATGTCTCCTGGTTACTTTTGAATGCCACTCGGCTACTTTATAATGTCTCCTGGTTACTTTATAATGTCTCCTGGTTACTTTATAATGTCTCCTGGCTACTTTATAATGTCTCCTGGTTACTTTATAACGTCACACGGTTACTTTATAATGTCACTCGGCTACTTTATAATGTCTCCTGGTTAGTTTTTAATGCCACTCGGCTACTTTATAATGTCTCCTGGTTACTTTATAATGTCACACGGTTACTTTATAATGCCACTCGGCTACTTTATAATGTCTCCTGGTTACTTTATAATGTCACATGGTTACTTTATAATGTCTCCTGGTTACTTTATAATGTCACACAGCTACTTTATAATGTCTCCTGGTTACTTTATAATGTCACCAGGTTACTTTATAATGTCACCTGGTTACTTTATAATATCTCCTGGTTACTTTATAATGTCACACGGTTACTTTATGCCACCCAACTACTTTATAATGTCTCCTGGTTACTTTATAATGTCTCCTGGTTACTTTATAATGTCTCCTGGTTACTTTATAATGTCTCCTGGTTACTTTATAATGTCACCTGGTTACTTTATAATGTCACACGGTTACTTTATAATGCAACCTGGTTACTTTATAATGTCACCTGGTTACTTTATAATGTCACACGGTTACTTTATAATGCCACCCAACTACTTTATAATGTCTCCTGGTTACTTTATAATGTCTCCTGGTTACTTTATAATGTCTCCTGGTTACTTTATAACGTCACACGGTTACTTTATAATGTAACTCGGCTACTTTATAATGTCTCCTGGTTAGTTTTTAATGCCACTCGGCTACTTTATAATGTCTCCTGGTTACTTTATAATGTCACACGGTTACTTTATAATGCCACTCGGCTACTTTATAATGTCTCCTGGTTACTTTATAATGTCACATGGTTACTTTATAATGTCTCCTGGTTACTTTATAATGTCACACAGCTACTTTATAATGTCTCCTGGTTACTTTATAATGTCACCAGGTTACTTTATAATGTCACCTGGTTACTTTATAATATCTCCTGGTTACTTTATAATGTCACACGGTTACTTTATGCCACCCAACTACTTTATAATGTCTCCTGGTTACTTTATAATGTCTCCTGGTTACTTTATAATGTCACCTGGTTACTTTATAATGTCACCTGGTTACTTTATAATGTCACCTGGTTACTTTATAATGCAACCTGGTTACTTTATAATGTCACCTGGTTACTTTATAATGTCACACGGTTACTTTATAATGCCACCCAACTACTTTATAATGTCTCCTGGTTACTTTATAATGTCTCCTGGTTACTTTATAATGTCACACGGTTACTTTATAATGCAACCTGGCTACTTTATACTGTCTTCTGCTTACTTTATAATGCCACCCGGCTGGCAATTTTCTGTGGAGAACTCTGATACTTACATCTCTATATAATATTCATAAATTATAATCTACATAAATGGCTATATAATCTACATAAATATCAATATAACCTGCGTAAATATCAATATAACCTGCGTAAATCTCTATATAACTACATAAATCTCTATATAACCTACATAAATCTCTATATAACCTACATAAATCTCTATATAACTGCATAAATCTCTATATAAGCTACGTAACTTTCTATATAAACTATGTAAATCTCTATATAACCTACATAAATCTCTATATAAGCTACGTAAATCTCTATATAAGCTGCGTAACTCTCTATATAAACTATGTAAATCGCTAGATAACCTGCATAGATCTCTATATAACCTATAATAATCTCTATATAACCTACAAACATTATAACCTACATAAATCTCTATGTAACAACCTATATAAATCTCTTTATAACCTACAAACATGCTTGGGGCTCTCTAGAGCTGGGGTCACCCCTAAGGTTGCTGGCAGTGCCACGGTCCTGGCTCGGGCACACAATGACTTCCTCATGTCGTGTGCAGTTGGGTCTATGTGGAATATTTGGTGTTTGTGGTCTGGGAAGAGCAGCGAAGAGAACAGCAGGACAACGAGTCAGTATAAAAGGGTTTTGTCTGTCACCAGGGAGCCCCCAGCCTAAGGAATGTGGCAGTGTATGCTCTCTGCAGGGGACTGTCAGTTCTGCTACCTTCCCAGAGGTGCCTCTGCTGAGCTGGGGACAAAAGCCCTAATGGTCTTTAGCTTTAACCCATTGGCTGCAGCTTTCTCTGGCAGGCAGAGGGTTAATAAACTGCCCTTGGCTGTAAATGACCATCTGTAGTATGTGATACTTTGTGACATTATACGAGAGCCAGGGGCTGCTGCTGCTGGATATCTCCGGTGTGCTTCCTGCTTAATACGATCAGGTCACAGCAGTAGGACCATTATATGTCACTGTCTGTATACTGTACCAGTGCTGCACATCTCCAATCATATCTTGTAAGAACATGTCCTTTGTTTAATGTGATTGCCGATGGTTAAAGGGATATAATTGTTGTAATAAAAAAAACTCTTAACTAGTGGGTTATACTTAAAGGGACATGAAACCCAAACTTTTTCTTTCATGATTCAGAAAGCGCAAATTATTTTAAACAATTCTCTAATTAACTCCTATTATCAAATTTTCTTTGTTCCCTTGGTATCTTTTTTTGAAAAGCCGGGACATATGCTTTCTTTTTTTTTCTTTCACTTTTGTGCTTTGTGCGAGTTTGTCAGTGTCCCACACGTAGCTGTAGTCAGTTAAGTGCCCATGTTCAGTAGAGGACTTTTGCTACAAAAATCCTGTGACAATGAAACCTAAGTTATGCACTGTCTGCTTTCTTAATTCACTGTAATTACTCATTTTGCAAGAAAACAAGTGATTTTTTTTTTCTGTTAGCTTTTTACGGTTTGATATTGCTTTTAAAGGAATAGTCTCTATCTGAATCATGCAAGTTTAATTTTGACTAGACTATCCCTTTAAGGTGCAGAGATATTTTTGGTGATTTACGTGATACAGTTTTGCTACTTTATAATAAAACGTTTGTTACATTGTTTTGTGAGTGCAGCACTGAGTACAAGAGTAAAAGAGCTGAAATCAGGAATCTCTTCTGCTTTTTTACTTTAATGGTGAACTTGATTTGTGGCATCAGCAGAATTTTTTGCCTTTGAATTTGACTTCTATTGAATTTTTAATTGCACTATAATTTTAAACACTCAATCTCACACATTTATAATGATATTGTCTCACCATACAGATATCTGGGTGTTAATTTCACTGTTTTTATA